>NC_135982.1:4329931-4376271 GCF_053455715.1 Rhinoraja longicauda | reverse complement strand
CAAGCTCCTCCATGGTGAAATTCGCAGGCTTTCCTAGGCAAGGGATCACAGGCTCCGATGGTAAGTCCACGGCCCTGTGGTGGGGCTCAAAGTCAGTCTTGAGCAAGGGCACCAGCTCCATGATGTTAGGCCGCAGAGCAACCGGAGACACGATCCGGAAAACAATCGCACCTCCGGCACTGCCCAGCGACCTACCATTTACTGTGTAGGTCCTGCCCTTGTTCAATGTCCCAAAATGCAACACCTCACACTTCTCTATTAAATTCCATCAACCATTCCTCCGCCCACCTGGCCAATCAATCCAGATCCTGCTGTAATCTTTCACAACCATCTTCACTATCTGCAAAACCACTCACTTTTGTATCATCAGCAAACTTGCTAATCTTCCCCTGTATGTTCTTGTACAAATCATTGATGTAGATGACAAATAGTAACGGGCCCAGCACTGAACCCTGAGGCACACCACTAGTCACAGGCCTCCAGTCCGAGAAGCAACCTTCCACGATCACCCTCTGCTTTCTTCCATGGAGCCAATTTGCTATCCATTCAGCAATCACTCCTTGAATCCCATGCAGTCTAATCTTGCAGAGCAGCCCACCATGCGGAACCTTTTCGAATGCCTTACTGAAATCCATGTACACAACCTCTACAACTCTGCTCTCATCAACATTTTTGGTCACGTCTTCAAAAAACTCAATCAGATTTGTGAGACCCGACCTCCCGTGTACAAAACCATGCTGACTATCCCTAATCAGACCTTGCCCATTAAATGCCTGAATAACCTGTCCCTCCGAATACTCTAGTAACATTCCAACTACAGATGTTAAGCTCACCAGCCTATAGTTCCCAGCATCTTGCCTGCAGCCCTTCTTAAAAAGAGGCACAGCATTTGCCACTGTCCAGTCTTCCGCTACCTCTCCTGTAAGGAAGACTCGTAAATTTCAACCAGGGCTCTCACAATTTCCTCTCTAGTTTCCCGCAATGTCCTCAGATATATCTGATCAGGCCCTGGAGATCTGTCTACCTTCCTACACAGCAGCACCTTCAGTACTTCGTCGACGGTAGCACTAACTGCTCTTTAGACAATTCCATTCATTTCCCCAAGTTCCTCCGTCCTACTGTCTTTCTCCTCGGTAAATACAGAGGTGACCACTTTGATTCCTGAGAGGTCCACTCTCTCTAGTTACCCTTTTCCCCCTTATGTATTTATAAAATCTCCTGCCTTCTCCCCATAACATCTGACACCTGTACTAATCGGGAATCTATCTCTGCCTTAAAAATATCCACTGACTTGGCCTCCACAGCCTTCTGTGGCAAAGAATTCTGACCAAAGAATTTCTCCTCATCTCCTTTTTAAAAGTACTTTAATTATTAGGCTATGACCTTTAGTCCTAGACTCTCCCACTAGTGGAAACATCCTCTCCACATCCACTCTATCCAAGCCTTTCACTATTCTGTATGTTTCAATGAAGCCCCCCCCCCCCCCCCCTCATTCTTCTAAACTCCAGTGAGTACAGGCCCAGTGCTGACAAATGCTCATCATAGGTTAACCTACTCGTTCCTGGGATCATTCTTGTAAACCTCCTCTGCACCCTCTCCAGAGCCAGCACATCCTCAGATATGGTGCCCAAAATTGCTCACAATATTCCAACCGGCCTTACCTGCGCCTTATAGAGCCTTAACATTACATCCCAGTTTTTGTATACAAGCCCTCTTTGAATAAATGCCAGCATTGAGTTTGTTTTCTTTAGTACTGATCTGACGTGCAGATTAACATTTTGGCAATCCTGAACCAGCACTGCCAAGTCCTTTTGTACCTCCGGTTTCTGGATTCTCATCCCATTAGAAAATAGTCTACGCATTTATTCTTACTACTAAAATGCATGACTCCACACTTTGCGACACTACATTCCATCTGCCACTTACCTGCCCACTTTCCAAACCTGTCCGAGTCCCTGCTCTCTCTGCACTACCTGCCCCTCCACCTATTTTCGTATCTTCTGCAAATTTTGCCACAAAGCCTTCAATCCCTTCGTCCAAATCATTAATATACAACATGAAGAGTAGCGGCCGCAGCATCGAGCCCTGCAGAACTCCACTCGTCACTTGCAGCCAACCAGAATAAGCCCCCTTCATTGCCACTCTTGTCTTCTGCCATCCAGCCAACCCGCTATTCATGCCAGTATCTGCCCTCTGATACCATAGGCTCTCATCTTCCTGAGCAGCCTAACATGTGCCACCTTATCAAAGGCTTTCTGAAAATCTAAGTAAACAACATCTACTGACTCAGCTTTGTCTGCCCTGCTATTTACTTCTTCAAAGAATTCCAGCAAATTTGTCAAGGAAGACCTCCCCTTCACAAAGCCTTGCTGACTTCGGCCTATCTTATCGTGAACTTCTCAGTACTTCGTAACCTCATTCTTTATAATGGAGTCTAAAATCTTACCAATCACCGAAGTCAGACTAACCGACCTATAGTTTAAACTAGATTGGCAGGGGGTGGGATTTCAGGACAGAGGCAGGTAAGAGGTTAGAAGTTGGTTTGGAGGCGTGAGAGAAAGTTTAGTGGACAGAATAGACAGGATAAAGGCAGAGAGCGAGGAAGGAAGGTTGGTTTAAACTACATGTATTTTAATTCAAGGGGCCTGACAGTTAAGGCAGATGAGCTTGGGGTATGGATAGGTACATGTGACTGGGACATTGTAGCCATTAGTGAAACCTGGTTAAGAGAGGGGCAGGACTGGCAGCTCAATGTTCTGGGTACAGGTGCTTCAGGAGGGACAGGGGTGAAGCTTTCCACCATCACTACTTCAGTGCCATCGGGTGTGTATACTGCTTTGCTTCTTGAAGTCAATCACAATCTCCTTTATCTTGCCGATGTTGAGGGAGAGGTTGTTTTCTTGGCAACAAGTTACAAGATTCTCAATCTCCTTTCTATACTCTGTCTTGTCATTATTGTATATCGATGGTCCTATATCACGTGTACTGAGAGGCAGTGAAATTTGATTTGCCATACAGTCATACCAAAAAAGCAACAAGACTTTAAAAAACGACATAAAAATTAAATGTAAACCGTCACCGTTCGTGACAATTTGCGTCGGGACTCTTCTTCAGACTGATTGTAGTGGAGGGGATGTAGGGGAAGAGGGAAGGGAGGGGGATGGAGGTGTTTGTACAAGTTATCTAAAATTGGAGAATTCATCATTCATACTGCTAATTTGTAAGCTATTCAAGTGAAATATGAGGTGCTAAATAATCAGTTAATTCATTTAATTGATTAAAATCATTGAAAACATTAGCGACGCAGAGGTGCTGGTTTCCGGTGGGCACGGTGACAGATGCATCACACATCTCTGTCCTCCATACAGATGGCCAGCTCCTCTTTTATGAGGTGCTGCTCCTCCAATTTGCATGTTGTCTGGCAATGAAGGAGGCCCAGGACAGAAAGGGACGGGTAGTTAAATTGATAGAAACTGGGAAGTCCAGTAAGCCTTGGCTGACTGAACACATGTTTAGTGAAATAATCGCTGAGTCTACACTTTGTCTACTGAACATACAGGAGCTTGCATCAGGAACACTGGATGCAGAAAATGAGGTTAAAGGAGGTGCAGGTGAATCTCCGTCTCACCTGGAAGGAATGTTGGGGTCTCTGGAGGAGCTGGCAGGACTATGTTAAGACATTTTAATCTCTTCCTACTCCATTCTGAGGCTCCTACCAGCTTTAAGATGACCATCATTGTCCCAGTACCCAAGAACAGCAAGATAGAGTGCCTTAATAAAACTACTATCCAGTGGCTCTGGCATTCACCATCATGAAGTTCTTCTCGAGCCAGGTTTAGATGCATATTAACTCCAGTCTCCCAGACAACCTTGATCCACTGCAATTTGCTTATTGCCACAACAGATCCACAGCAGATGCCATTCCCCAGGCCCTATTCTGGGAATATTGGGGAAGATGCAGGATCTTTTCATTTCAACGAGGAAGAAAGTTTCTAGGGGGAGAAAGAGATGACCGTGGCTGACAAGGGAAGTCAGGACAGTATAAAACTAAAAGAGAAGGCAGATAACATTGCAATGATTAGTTGGAAGACAGAGGATGGGGAATCTTTTAAAGAACAACAGAAGGGAACTAAAAAGGCAATACAGGGAGAAAAGATGAAATACCAAGGTAAGCTGGCCAATAATATAAAAGAGGATGGCAAGAGTTTCTTCAGTTATGTAAAGAATAATAAAGAGGCAGAGTGGATGTTGAACCGCTGGAGAATGATGCAGCAGAAGTGATAATGGGGAATATAGAAATGGCAGAGAAGTTGAATAACTTTTGCCTCAGTCTTCACAGTGGAAGACACCAGCAATGTGCTTGAAATTCAAGAGAGTCAGGAGTTGGAAGTTAGTGGAGTGGCTATTACTGGGGAGAAGGTGCTTGGGAAGCTGAAAGGGCTGAAGGTGGGTAAGTCACCTGGACCAGATGGACTGCACCCTCGGGTTCTGAAAAAGGTGGTTTTAGAGATTGTGGAGGCATTGACCGATATTTCAAAAATCACTAGAGACAGAGTTTCCAGATGATTGGAAAATTGCCAATCTTACCCCGCTGTACAAGAAGGGACAAAGCAGAATAGTGGGAACTATAGGCCGGTTAGTCTGACTCCAGAAAACACCACTGATCTTTATTAATATTCACGAAACAGTACTGCTGCACAATGTAGAGTGAAATTAAAAATATTTTTAAACCCACAGTGGAACTATTTGTTACGAGAATTATATTATTTCTAATTTTATTAATCTTTGTATTTATCGTTTAATTGCAGATTTTCTTCATTCTATTACTGATTTGTCAACTTTCACAAGTAACTGCGTGTGACACAGACAAATATGAACATGATGGTGTCTGCTGCCCATTGTGTTCAGCTGGTAAGTGATAGCCAATATTTTATATGTAGGAAGGAACTGCAGACGCTGGTTTAAACTGAAGATAGACACAAAATGCTGGAGTAACTCAGCAGGACAGGCAGCATCTCTGGACAGAAGGAATGGGTGACATTTCAGGTCGAGACCCTTTATCGAACTGATAAGGTGCCTGTTTCAACCCATTGTCATTAAATCCTCTGAGAATCGACCACATATTTTCAAAAACAGTTCTTCGGACTGAAGAAGGGTCTTGACCCAAAAAGATCACCAATTCTTTCTCTCCAGAGATGCTGCCTGTCCCACTGTGATACTCCAGATTTTTGTTCCAATATTTTATACATTACCACAATGTTAACAAAGGTAATTTCCTTTTACATTTGTATGTGCTGCAGATATGATTTTGTTGAAGTAAATCATGTCATTAATGATCTTTTATTTCTTGAATGATACCGTTATCCTATGAAGAATATGGCTGACTTCCTTTTGTTTACATTGAAAGTTTGGGTTTAATATTTTAGTAAATCAGACGTTTTTCAAATATGAGGTCGATTCTCAGAGGATTTAATGACCATATGGGTTGAAACTGGCACCTGGAGACCTAACCAGCGCAGGAACACAGAGATTGCCCTGAGAACCCATACGTAAACCTACGTGCAACCCCGAGGACTGCCGGTTCATTTGCACGTCTCCCAAATGGCTCCCCACTGCGATCCAGCAGCCAGACCTTTATCTTTGGTAAACTAGTTCTATTCTCAACATATATTTTGTGTTTTTTTACATAGATTCCATCAAATTTAATTTTTTATCTCCAAATTTTTCTAACATGGAGAAGCTTTGTAAATACAAATGCTAATAGACTTGTCCTTGTGGCTGCTCTGCCAACTAATGGCACCAGATTCAAACATGCTAGACCTGGAAGCTGCCGGACCAGAGTTTCAAACTGTATTCAAACAATGGTTTACATCGTTAGTTATTTATTTAAATAATGTTCTATCTTTTAACCCACAAATTTGCAACATTTTGGCCATATACTTTGGAATATAAATGTTCAGGTTTATTGTTGTAGATGAAACTAAATGATGTTGAAGATGCTCTCTGGCAGGTTCAGGTTTCCATGCCTCTTCCTACTACATATTTGCCATGACAATTCAGGCTTCTGAATGAAGATTGCTGCTGCCAGGTGTTTGATTAGTTCAAGTGCCTTGTACAAAGCTGGAACAAAGCAGCGTAAAGAATCCTCACTGAGGCCTCCGGGTGGTTAAATTGGTTAATCCTGAAAATGGGCAATGCCATCACTATTAGCTCGGGCCCCGAAAAGCTGACCATCACCTTTAGCACACCAGTGTAACGTTTGCCTCTGGAAGTGAGTATTTGAAGATTAACAGCACAAATCTGGCACAAGGCCGATGGTGCCCAAGGGAGCAGTGATGGGTGTTTCTTCTGTGGCAAGCACTATCTGTACCCACCACATCAAACCTCTGGATCTGTCTCTGCAAGATCCTCCGATCCTCCGAAGGATAAACAATCCAACATCAGTATCCTTTACCAGGCCAGCATAGTTGGCTTTTTCTGTTACGATATGATAGAACTTAATTTATCCTAGGATGGAAATTGAAAAAAACACAAATACATGAAGCATGAAATTAAAATGATGAGTGGAAAGGATTGGGGGATGTGCAAAGATTGGGGGGGGGGGGGGGGGAGGAAAGTCAGTCACAGTCTACCCCATGTCAGTAGGGGAAGGATTTGTAAAGTTTGATCTCCTGTGCTGCATCTTGGTGGAACCAGTCTGTTGCTGAAGGTGCTCCTCAGGTTAACCAGTGTGTCATGGAGGGGGTGAGCTGTATTGTCCAGGATGCTCTGCAGTGGGAGCATTATCTCCAAGACTACCTCTCATGAATTCAACTCCGCCCCAGGAAGGAGCCACCCTTCCTGATGAGTTTGAAGAAGTCTGAAGAAGGATCTCGACCTGAAACGTCACCCATTCCTTCTCTCCAGAGATGCTGTCTGTCCTGCTGAGTTACTCCAGCATTTTGTGTCTACCTTCGAATTAAACCAGCATCTGCAGTTTTTTCCTGCACATTCCTGATGAGTTTGTTGATCCCACTTGCGTCCGCGGCCTTTGCCCGGCTGCCCCGGCACACGGCAACAAAGAAGATGGCACTGGCCACCACCGATTGGTAGAACATGTGCAGCATCTCACTGCAGACGTTGAAGGAGCGGAGCCTTCTGATAAAGTACAGCTGGATCTGTCCCTTCTTGTACAGAGCCTCAGTGTTCCTGGACCAGTCCAGTTTACTGTCCATGAGCACTCCAAGGTATTTGTACTTCTTGGTAAACTGCACATCCACACCATTGATGGAGACAGGGGACAGGGGTGTTCCTCTCCTCCTACACTCCACCACCAACTCCTTAGTCTTGTCTGTTGAGCTGCAAGTGGTTCAGCCCACACCACTCAACAAAGACGTTGACTACACCTCTGTATTCAGCTTCCCTCCCCTCACTGATGCAGCCCACAATTGCAGAGTCATCTGAAAACGTCTGCAGGTGGCGGGAAACGGAGATATATCAGACGTCCTAAGTATAGCTGGTGAACAGGAAGGGAGAGAGGACCAACCCCTGTGGGGCCCCTGTGTTGCTCACCACCATGTCCGAGACACAGTTCTGTAACCTGACATATTGTGGTCGTCCAGTCAGGTAGTTGGTGATGCAGGACACCAATGAAGCATCCACCCGCATCTTCGTCAGTTTGCTCCCGAGCAGTGCAGGTCGGATGGTGTTAAAAGCACTGGAGAAGTAAGAAAACCATGACTCTCACAATGCTTCCCGGCTTATCCAGGTGAGCGTAGGAACAATGGAGCAGGTGGATGAGGCGTCCTCACCCCCATCTTTGTTTGATAAATGAACTGCAGGGGCTCCAGGTAAGGTTTACCAGGGGTCACAGGTGAGTGGGCACCAGCCTCTCCAGGGACTTCACGATGTGTGAAGTCAGCACCACTGGTCTGTAGTCATTGGAGGAGCTGGGGCACGTCCTCTTTGGACAGGAACCATGCAGGATGTCTTCCACATCGGAGTAGGGCATAGGCAGCCAATGATGATCCACATGGTGTCGTTGAGGGTGGCGTCTAGCTTGCTGGTATGAGCGCTGCGGCACCGTGCTGGGGCGGAGTACTCAGCTGCGCTGTACACAAGTGCAAGAGCACTGGTTTGGACAGTAGATGTCCTGGCGCCCCATGACGATCCAGCCAAGCAACGCAGGAGGTTGTTCCGTGCCGAGACTTTAGCACAGAGAGCTTCAAGGTGTTGCTTGTAGATCAGCTGCCGATCTAGTTTCACCCCGAGGTATGTAGGAAATGGGTTGTAGGGTAGGGGTGACCCATTGAGGGTGACGGTTAGCTGGCGTTGAGCTTCCTTGTTGTTCAGGTGAAAGGCCGTTGTGGTTTTTGCCACACTCAGTTTTAGTCTCCAGGTCTTAAGGTAGCCCGCGACAAGTTCCATATCCGCCGAGAGCACATGCTCAACATTTGACCAACTCCTGTCCGAGTGCAGTAGGGCCATGTCATCTGCGTATCCATACTGGCGTGAGGTCGTGCGTGGCAGATCGCTGATATAGAGGTTGAAGAGCATGGGGGCCAGTACCGAGTCTTGGGGGACTCCGTTTCTTAGGCGTTGCAGTTGGCTAGATTAACCGTCGCTGGTCTTGAGTACAAAACTGCGGTTGGCAAGGATGTTGGCAAGGAACCGCACTAAATGACGGTCAGGGATGGTGTGGAGGAGCTTCAAGATCAGGCTCTGGTGCCACACTGTATCATAGGCGGCAGTGAGGTCCACCAGCGTGATGCCCGCCTTGTGACCCTTTTCGAAACTGTCTTTGATGTCATTGGTCAGCTTGACTATTTGATGGGTGTTGCAGCGTCCACGCCGAAACCCGGCTTGTTCATATGACAAGAGTATGACAGAACTGGGCCTGTACTCACTAGAGTTTAGAAGGTTGAGGGGGGACTTCATTGAAACCTACAGAATAATGAAAGGCATAGATGGAGTGGATGTGGAAAGGATGTTTCCACTGGTGGGAGAGTTTAGGACCAGAGGTCATAGCCTTAGAATTAAAGGGCGCTCTTTTCGAAAGGTGAGGAACTTCTTTAGTCAGTGGGTAGTTAATCTGTGGAACTCTTTGCCAGGTTGTGGAGGCCATGCCAGTGGATATTTTTAAGGCAGAGACAGACAAATTCTTGATTAAAGTGTTGGGTTATAAGGATAAGGCAGGAAAATGGGATTGGGAGGCAAAGATCAGCCATGATTGAATGGTGGAGGAGACTCGATGGGCCGAATGGCCTAATGCTACTGTAACTTGTGAACTTTACACAAAACTGCATTGTTCCTGGTTTCCTTACAGCAGGACATGCACGGTAATTTCTCGTCTGCGTTCTCCAATGTACATGTTTTTTTTAAATTGCAGGGAATGCAGTCGCTAAACACTGCACTGTTCAGACTGACACCGAATGTAATCCATGTCCACCTGGAGAATATATTGAACATCCAAATGGGTTCGAAAAATGTTTAAAGTGCAAGACCTGTAAAGGAGGTAAATATATTATAATGTGACTGAAAAGATGCTGTTCAGCTCAAAGCATCAAGGTTCATGGTTTCTTAAATTCTCTTACTGATCTTGTGACCCGAAACGTCACCCATTCCTTCTCTCCTGAGATGCTGCCTGACCTGCTGAGTTACTCCAGCATTTTGTGAATAAATACCTCCAATATTACTTGGTGATTATTGCTGCCTCTTTGTCCGACAAATCGATTCATGATTTTGCAACTGCGTTAATAATGAAATCATGAGCTCAACTTGAAACCTAATGTGGGATTTTCTGCCATCAAAATCTTAATTTAGGATAAAATTATTATGTGCGTAAACATCAGCGAAAATCTCTTGGGCTAGAAGTTGCCTCCTTTTATTCTATGGTTTTAAAACAGCATTTTGAGTTTCACTCTTTGTGAAAGTGGCATCAAGGTTAAGAACTCCATAGGTCACAGGTCAACATTTTTGGTTTTAATGTGGAAAACCAAATTGAAAGGTTCATTGATTTTAATATTGCGTAACCTATTGACATGTTTCAATTGTCAATATCTAGCCCAACCGACTTGATGTCTGAAACCTTTTCTTAAAAAGACGTATCATCTCGTACAGTCGGTGCTCATCCAGCTACATGTGAACATCGTGCCTGATTGATCGAATGCAGAAAGGATGAGATAGAAAAGTGCTCCTCAGGATCCGGACAGGATGTTCTTTGAGCATGGGAGCTACTCAACCCCTTCAGGATCACAGATATACCCTGCCAGGAGGTTGATGGGGGAGGTCATATTTAATCATCATGTGTCTGATGGTTGATATGAAGAAGCTTTGTTTGAACATGGCTCATTTCTCATTGTGCTCTGTATTTAGGTTTTCTAGTTGAAAGCCAGGCCATTTAGATTGAATCATAAAAATCCTCAACAAATTACCATCTGAAATCAACAATTACCTAATACTAAAAATTGAAGTAAAAATGTAATCATGCAGAAAATCACAAAAATATCTGTAAAGAAAGCTGGAAATTAGAAAAATAAAAGCAAACTAGACAGAACAAATGAGGATGTATCAGTGAATTAGCAAGAGCAAGACAGCAATGTTCTCAGCATAATCCCCTGTCTGTGTCAGGGCTACTTTCTGATTAATTTTGACAAAATGATTAACCAATAATTAATCACTTTGCCCTGATTAAAATGATTAATTTTCTAAATCGATTTTCAAATTTAAACCCCATTCTTTCATGGCAAATTCAGCTTTATTTCACAAATGTAAATCTACTTTAGACTGTCATTAGATAAGAACGTAAAAAACAAGATTTCAATGGTCTCATTACTCAATGCCGTGTACAATTTAGTGACAAAGAGGCCCAAAACACAAAACATCTTTCAGATTCAACTGAGCTGGGAGGAATTGTCCCGTGTGCTCTGTGCACTTTTTCAAGTGTGCTTGGGTGTTTTGACATTCTTTCCAGGACAGCCGTTTCTCACTTCAATATCTTAAATGTCTTGTGGTTTTGAATATGACCTCATTAGCTTCAGTACTTGACATTCATTCTGGAGAGAATGGCATCGAGCGCTTCTGATTTACTTTGCTTCGCAGTGGGCTCCGCTCAATCATTGTCATCTTCTACACCATCTTCATCAAATAATTCATCTTTGTTTGAGAAGAGCCACATGTAAACATGTCTTGCAGTTTTGGCAAGATCCTTTGTGCACCCCTCCCAACCCTTCCGAATTTGGCGGTAAGTTTCCACTTTCTTATTTCATTTCTGCCATTCTGATTTTGCCTCACGTTTTTCCATAAAACAATCGTTAATTGCAATTTGTCAATTCGGCCACTATAGGTTCCTAAGGTTCCCCACGCCCTGGAAGTCCCCCCGAAAATGTGGCACCTAGGCTGGGCAAGGCAGCCAATCTCGACCTCATTGGGCTTCCATGGCCGATTGGTGGGTTGAATTTGCAACCTGCGGCCGGGGCTCTGAAACTCCTGCCCATCTGGAGCCAGCAAATCTATCCCCATAGTCGACTTCCTTAGTCAGCTGGATAAACCAGCAAACCTCTGGAACCAAGAGTGCCAGAAAATCTGTGGTGGAAATGAAATGAGCAAATATTAAATTTAAGTGCAAGATCACATAACTATATTAATTAATTAAGACAGGGTTAAAATATAAAGCACAGCAGATAAAACAATTACCACCTTTTTGGGTTGATTATCAATTAATGTGCAAATTTACTTCAAGTACTTCCGTATGCTTAATAAGTCACATATATCAACTCTTTCTTCATAACTTAGTCATACATTTTATGACCATTGTTCTTTTATTCAATACCAGAATTGGGACGTGTAAGGAAAAAGCAAAATAGAAAAAACAAAACAAAACAATTTTTTCTTTGTGTGTAAAAAGTATCTGTTCAATAACCTTTTTATAAATAGCAGAATATACTCATGATAGGCCTGACATTGTACATGTAGTCCAAGAACTACAGACTGTTGGAAATAGTTGTTTTTCACACAAGAATGTAGCACAACGCATATGCGCATTTGGCGTGCATGCCTTTTTTTGCTGAAAAGTTGCATTACGTGCCATATTATGAATTTTAATGTAAAATTCTGAATTTTGGACATCAAAATTACGAATTTATAAAATCAAATGTTGGGAGGTCTGTTTGTGGGTGGGAATGCAATCTGGGAGTTCCAGGCAGGGTCTTAATCCATTGGATCATCCAAGTACCTGAGGAGTCCTGCAATGTCTGGGTTTCCTCTCGGCCCAATCCTGCTGCAAACAGATTCATGCAGTTATCTGCCGTTATCACCAGTTTGTTGCTCCAGGTGGTTTTGCATGAAATCAAATATTTTGTCAGCTTTGACGAAGTTGCAATTGCATCGTCCCATGGCGACAACACTCATTGCAATCATATCCAAACTTTCAGCTAATTCGGATGCCACCTGCAACTCAATTTCAGACTGGAAAAGATGGCTGGATGAAAGATCACTAGGCAGTGTTGGTATGACATCGCTCAGTTCCAAAAGCCGCCATAGTTTAGCCAGCCTTGAATTCCAATGTGTTTTGCAGTCAATCCCATCTCTATTCCGTTTTCACGTTTGACTAGATTTTACAGTAAACCATTTCTCAAGGGTGATTTGCGGAAAGACGTAGTAATTTTTCGAATCAATTCAGCAATGTTGTCTAAAAGTTGAAGCTCAGCATCCACGGATTGATCATCAACCCACTCACCAATGGAGTCATCGTCTTCATCCTCACCATCGGACTCCTCAATCTTCTCTCCATAGATCTGGTCCTCTTCATACTCATCTTCATCACCATCAGCAGACAGGATATGCAGCAGCTTGTACAACACATCAACCACGCTGTGAATTCCTTACAAATGACATAATGGCTGGAAAATGCCTGATTTTTGACCAAGCTCCTTCATGGCAGTGGTCATCCCAATGACATGTTTCTTCAAATTAATGTCAAAAGTTTCAAGTTTATCATGATCAGTTTTAGTCCTATTTCGGCAAGCATTGAACCATAGATTTATATTATCCTGAGGCCAAAGAGCTTGCCGTGTGGTGTGAATTGAGACACGTGTAGCATTGGTTTCTCTGAGGTTCACTCGTCCAAAGTGCGTGAAAAGCAGTCTCTTCAATTCCTGTGTTATTCTTGGATTTTTGTTCCAAACAGGTTCGGGGCTTCAAATTGAGCAAGAATGTACTTCAACTCTCAATACGATATGCAAACCCAAAAAAGGGTATTACTGCATTAGAACAAACTGTGCGATGGCTAAAATACATTCAACATGTCCAGCAGGCCATGGAGTTAAAGAGAAAGGTAGGAATTGAGCAGCATAACGGAATCAGAGATTGGAAGTTTGCACTAAGGCATTTTGCCAAGGGGTTGTGCTTAAATCCCATAAAATCTTTTATAGACTTGCTGCATTTAATTCTGGGCAGAACAAGGACATTGAAATGTCTAGCTGGTTGGCTGCCTGGAGACCCATGTAGCATCTGCAAGGCTGACGTTTATTTTAAGGAGTTATTTGCATAAATTTAGATTGGGCTTTGGATTTGTGTTCTAATAGGCTGCCCATTTTTGTCCATTATTGAGCAGTCTTGACTTCTGTCACTATTGTCCATTTCATTGCTTCTCTCTGCACTCCTGAGAACACAAGGTCTTAGACTCCCCAACCTCTTGATCAGCACTGGTTCTTTGTAAAATAATTAAATATCAATATGCTCATTTTTCGATTCACGTAGCTTTCTCCTTCTCACACTGTTATTCTGAAGCCTGTGCAAACTCCCCTGCACACACAGTCCCCATCTTATCCTCCATCATTACAGCATGCACTTGTTCCTTGCCTGTAGTCCCCAGTAGCTGGAAGTGTCCTTTGTAGTGGTGTGACCTAAGCAGCATAGGCAAGCTAAAAGTAATACAAAAACAGGTTCAGGTAACTTTTCATTTAAAACAACACAAATTATTCAGTAAAGTCAATTATTTCCCATGTTTTCAACGTGTTATGTGACAGAGAATAGCAAATGTTATCCCACTTTTTAAGAAAGGAGGGAGAGAGAAAACGGGTAATTATAGACCAGTTAGTCTGACATCAGTGGTGGGGAAAATGCTGGAGTCAATTATAAAAGACGAAATTGCTGAGCATTTGGATAGCAGTAACGGGATCGTTCCGAGTCAGCATGGATTTACGAAGGGGAAATCATGCTTGACAAATCTACTGGAATTTTTTGAGGATGTAACTAGGAAAATTGACAAGGGAGAGTCAGTGGATGTGGTGTACCTCGACTTTCAGAAAGCCTTCGACAAGGTCCCACATAGGAGATTAGTGGGCAAAATTAGGGCACATGGTATTGGGGGTAGGGTACTGACATGGATAGAAAATTGGTTAACAGACAGAAAGCAAAGAGTGGGGATAAATGGGTCCCTTTCGGAATGGCAGGCAGTGACCAGTGGGGTACCGCAAGGTTCGGTGCTGGGACCCCAGCTATTTACGATATACATTAATGACTTAGACGAAGGGATTAAAAGTACCATTAGCAAATTTGCAGATGATACTAAGTTGGGGGGTAGTGTGAATTGTGAGGAAGATGCAATAAGGCTGCAGGGTGACCTGGACAGGTTGTGTGAGTGGGCGGATACATGGCAGATGCAGTTTAATGTAGATAAGTGTGAGGTTCTTCACTTTGGAAGTAAGAATAGAAAGGCAGATTATTATCTGAATGGTGTCAAGTTAGGAGGAGGGGGAGTTCAACGAGATCTGGGTGTCCTAGTGCATCAGTCAATGAAAGGAAGCATGCAGGTTCAGCAGGCAGTGAAGAAAGCCAATGGAATGTTGGCCTTCGTAACAAGAGGAGTTGAGTATAGGAGCAAAGAGGTCCTTCTACAGTTGTACCGGGCCCTGGTGAGACCGCACCTGGAGTACTGTGTGCAGTTTTGGTCTCCAAATTTGAGGAAGGATATTCTTGCTATGGAGGGCGTGCAGCGTAGGTTCACTAGATTAATTCCCGGAATGGCGGGACTGTCGTATGTTGAAAGGCTGGAGCGATTGGGCTTGTATACACTGGAATTTAGAAGGATGAGGGGGGATCTTATTGAAACATATAAGATAATTAGGGGATTGGACACATTAGAGGCAGATAACATGTTCCCAATGTTGGGGGAGTCCAGAACAAGGGGCCACAGTTTGAGAATAAGGGGTAGGCCATTTAGAACGGAGATGAGGAAGAACTTTTTCAGTCAGAGGGTGGTGAAGGTGTGGAATTCTCTGCCTCAGAAGGCAGTGGAGGCCAGTTCGTTGGATGCTTTCAAGAGAGAGCTGGATAGAGCTCTTAAGGATAGCGGAGTGAGGGGGTATGGGGAGAAGGCAGGAACGGGGTACTGATTGATAGTGATCAGCCATGATCGCATTGAATGGCGGTGCTGGCTCGAAGGGCTGAATGGCCTACTCCTGCACCTATTGTCTATTGTCTATTGTCTATAACTTCATAATTGATGAAATGGTAGTGCAAAACCGCAAGTTTATTTTGTTTAATGTTAAACTTGATTTGAAGCAATGAAAAGTAATTATTTTTAACTGTAACGCATGTAAAAGTGACAAGAGCTTTCTCAGACCAGTAATGCAGTCTCCACTCTAGTTACCTGCCATTAATGCTTATTTTATTTTTCAGGAACACAGTTAAATGATACTATGTGTGAGATGTGTCCAGCAGGAATGTTTTCAAGAACTAAATCATCAACTGAAGCTTGTATGAATTGGACAGCGTGAGTACTTTTAGAATCCATTGTAATCCATGTTCTGGAAACTCGTGTTGATATTTTGCAATTCACACAGTCCCGTTTCCATATTATTCCTATCATTCACAATGTGCCTTTCAGAAACAAATTTAATTTACTCCAATGTAAAGGTAAGAAGTTGAAATCCTCTCCGTTGAAAATGCTGTTTTGTGTTTTCCCTGGAATTTGCACTTTCTTTGTAGTAAAAGAAACAATCCTCCTGACCCACATTACGGCAGAACATCTGCAAAGTATCTCCCTCCTCTTGCCTTGGTCTCGGTGATAGTAAATTGTCCCAATGTCTGGATCTTCCCCTTCAAGCATACCTGGCAACTTTTGCATTTGGGGAGCAACCCCCAGTTATTACAATCATAATGATTCTCACATTTAATTCAGAGAGTTCCCGGATTCTCGGAGTGCTTAGAAGTACATTTCTTCATGCTCAACAAAACCCACCGTACCACAGAAAGGTTGCAGGGTCATAATTACCCTCATAATTAATTTAGCTAAATGTTATAAACTTTACACTATTAGATAATGCTGGATAATTCTGCCATGGTCAATCACGCTTAACACAGATAACAATATCAGCAGTCCTGCACACTTACTGTCAATTAAGGTGATGCATTTTCTGTTGTGGGCATTTCTAATTAAGTTTGAAAATAAAAATTTAAATCCAATGTTACCTGCATAATTTAATTTAACTCTTATAATGGTTTAAGTATAACTTTGTAACTTGAATTATAACCAAGACTAACAAAAGTATCTCGAAGCAATAAACAAATATATTTCTACAAACAAGTAAAATGATGTGAAGACAGCAATGCAAGGTTCAACATGGTAGAATAAAGGCAAAGCCACGAGGATTTGAACACACTTAGTCTTTAAAAATATATAATGGAAAGTTATTAAGATAAAACATTTTCCTTGAATTACTCAAAAATATTAATCCATTTGTTAAGACAAGTAAAGATATTATACTCAAGATAGAATCTGCAAAAGAACCAAATTAATCTCCCAGTTCCTCTGCTAGGCAATTAGATTGATTTTTTTGTTGTCGTTGGAAACTAAAGAATGGAAGCAACTGAGAGCAGTCTCACATAGGTGTACGAAAGAGTAGAGAAGGATGGTGTGATGAAATCAGCATGGAAGTTGACATGGATAAGAAGGAAAATGAGGAGAATGAGGGAAATGTGTTCCTAGCAAGACACTTCGTGTGTTTCCCAACCAGCTTGGATGTACAAGGAGATCCACAATCTACTGAAGACCAGACCAGATCTGGGTGTTCAAGACAGGTGATCTAGGTCATACAAGAGGTCCATGTGACTCCGGAAGGCCACTGGGAATGTGACGTGACTCTTCTGGGCTAAACTTGTGGCTCCGATGGACACTCAACAAATATAGCGTGGCTTGCACTCCATCGTTTCAATCAGCGTGAGATAGAGTAGCACAAGTGACAGCCACGTGTCACTCCCAGGTGAGCTCAAGGTTTCCTCTGCTCACTTTGAAAGAGAGAACAATGATGTACCATCGTGGGTCCTACAGTCCCACATGACCCTGTGCAAACGTCAAAAAATACTTTACGATTGTGAACCTCTGAAAGCAAACAGTCCTGTTGGTATACCTGTATTCTCAAAACCTGGCTTAGATTTCATGGAAATCTTCAACCTCTCAACAACAGCCTGAGGTCCCCACCCTCAGTAAAGGACATCTCTAATACCAGTGCCTAACAAGAGCAGGAGCTGGGTGTAGCACAAAGCATTTCACCTGAGATGGAAGGATGTGATCCGTGAGAATCAGGGCTGACATCCCAGTGCATTGCCAGGGACGGGTGTTAAACCAAGGTCTTGTCTGCTTACGCAGGTGAAATGGAAAGATTCTGCAGAACTGTTTTGAAGATGAGTGGTTGACCTATTCCTGATGTCTTCATAATGCCAAAAGTGCTAAACCTCAGAATGCTGGGGTTGCAATAAAATTTCAATCATAGATTATTTGTAACTGATTCATTATATTTGAACAAAGCAGCCTTTGGGAATGCTTGTATTCATTTATTTTTCTTTCTGTAAATTCCCCAGATGTGACGAGCTCAATCTACAACTGTTTGAACCTGGGAGCAGTGATGCTGATGTAAAGTGTGCAGAAGCAAATAACAATTTAAGAATTATCATTCCAGTTATCGCCATTGCGGTTATCATTTTCATTTTAATTGGGGCAATTGTTTTCTGGAGGTATCCTGAACTCAGACCACGTATGTTATCCATTTTCTGAATTAAATGTTTTTTTAGCCAGTTTGGAAATGATCATAATTTTTTTAATATTAGTATTTACAATCACCAAACTATTGTGCGACTATGAATTTAACCAATCTTTTTGCTCTCTGTACTAAAAAATGTAAAATTGCCAGTTTTACTAATTGTCATTATTTCCACTTGAGGAAATTGCTTGAAGCTGAGAGGAGTAATTCTCCACCTCGATGTTGTCTTTGACCTAGAACTGGAGTTTTCTTTATACATCCACACCACTATGGAGCCGCCCTGTTTTCACTTCTTGCACATGGCTCTGTCTTGCATCAGCTCCTCCTTTACTCCTCAGCCATGCCTTTGCTACTTTTTCACCTCTATTCTGCTGCTCTGCTTGCTGATATACATTCACTCCTGCTACAAGCACACTTCAACTTTAAAATCTAAATACCTGTTATCATGGTCCAGTCTCATCCCTTCAGCCTTGTGCAGACCTGCAGGGCCTCTGGGTCTGCAAAGCCCCTCTCCTGATCTTCCCTGAATTCACTCTCCACCACTCCTCTAAATTCTGGAAATTCCTTCCTGAACATTTTCTTTAGGCTACCTCTGTGATCCAACTGAATCCAATTGCTGGGATTCCCCAGGGTTTCTTTGTGGACCTGACAGATTGTTGATTAGTACAGGTGTCCAGGGTTATGGGGCGAATGGGATTGAGAGGGGAAGATAGATCAGCCATGATTGAATGGCAGAGTAGACTTAATGGGCTGAATGGCCGTATTTTACTACTAGTAGGAACTTGGGAGAACTACTTGTTCCTTTGCCTAATTGTGTTTCTGAAGAATTCTGCTTTTCATAACCCTTCTCATTGTGCCCACTCATGCCTGTTGGTCCCTGCAGCTGCTGTGGTGCTGCTGTCGGACCTCCGACAATACACACCCTGAGCTGTTGTATATCCCACTCCTAACATTATCACACTAATTATAGATTAAAATAAACTCCATCTGGCTACGGTGGGATCTTCTGTCATCCTGAACAGCCAAAGAGAACAGTTGTGGCAGAAAACTGGCAGAATAGTTTGTAAATCACCGATTAATTTCATGTCAAAACATGACAGACTAAAGATATAGTTAACCAATTTCACGGTATTTATACTGAAAACCTTCCATTTTTGTTTTTCCGATAGGTTTCAAAATAAGACGAAAGAATGGGGTAAGCACATAATATCTCACCATTATTTAAAGGTCGTGTGTATTAAAGTTGAAAGCAATACAAACAGATTGCTGCTGTTTAATTCAAATAATTTAGTATTGTGTTTTCTGTGCATGTTCTACTTACCCTGAAATGATGCATCATTACACTGGATCCAAAGCACAGGGCTCGTACAGTCTTTGAAAGTCCTGGAATTTGAAACTCTGTTTTTCAAGGCCTTCAAACTCCTTAGGTTTATCATAGGTCCTTCAAAGTCCTTGAAAATTCACTTTTCGTTTTAATAAATTACTAAATTTATGATCCGCGGATTTATAAATTTGGAAGTTCAAGCTGCAGCGGCGGCGGCAGTAGCAGCTGAGGAGCCGGGTTCACGCCTTGCCTCGTCGCCGGAGGATCTGAAAGAGCTCCGGGTCTGTCGCCGTGAAGGAACCCCAGGTCGCGGCCTTGCCCCGGGCCTCTGCCGTGAAGGAGCGCCAGACCGGTTTCCGTGAGGAAGCTCCGGGCCACTGCCTTGAAGGAACCCTAGGCCACGGCCGTAAAGACGCTTCAGATCACTGTCGGTTGGGATGGTGGCACCACGGGCATATCTGTCCAAAGTGTTCTGTTTCCCCTTCCTGCTGGTACTTCGCGATCTTCAGTGTGAAGGTAGTGAGGAGGAGGAAGTGACAGGCAGAGTGCCACTGGGTCCTACTGCCCACTCCCTACTACAGGGAACCAGAGCAAGGTTTCCACTGGGTCTCCCCCTTCCCCCTCTAGCCAGGTGACCCTAACTACTCCCCACATTGGTCCTCATGCCCCCCTCTGCTCTGTTAACCCACCACCCCCTCACCATTCATCCCCTCCCCCTCCGCCTGCCCCCCTGCCTTCATCCGGCCCCAACCCCCACACTTGCCGGGTGTTCACCATCCCCCCTGACCTCCCCCTTTCAGACACCGAACGGTCTGTCCTCAGCAGAGGCCTCACCTTTGTTCCCCTCCGCCCCCACATCAACGAGTTCCGGGTCCGCCATGATGTGGATCTCTTCTTCAGTCGCCTCTACCTCCGAGCCTTTTTCCATGGGAAGGAGTCCCCACCCCCCCAGTGATGACCCCTTCTCCCGTCTCCAGCGGACCCCCTCCTCTTGGACCCCCCCCGGTTGGCCAACTACCCTCACTAGAACTTTTCATCTCCAACTGCCGGCGTCACATTAACCGCCTCAAATTCTCCACTCCCCTGACTCACTCTAACCTCTCCCCTCTTGAACGTGCAGCCCTCCACTCACTCCGCAACAACCCTGACTTAGTCATCAAACCCGCTGACAAGGGAGGTGCAGTGGTAGTCTGGCGTGCTGACCTCTACCGGACCGAGGCCAGATGACAACTCTCAGACACCTCCTCCTACTTATCCTCGGACCATGACCCCACCGACGAGCACCAGACCTTTATCATCAGCACCATCACAAACCTCACCATTTCCGGTGCTCTACCCTCTAATGGCTCCAAACTTATCGTTCCCCATCCCTGCACGGCCCGATTTTACCTTCTACTTAAAATCCATAAACAGAACTGTCCCGGCAGACCCATTGTTTCTGCCTGTTCATGTCCCACCGAACTTATTTCCACCAACCTTGACTCCATCCTATCCCCCCTGGTCAAATCCCTCCCCACCTACGTCCAAGACACCTCACATGCTCTCCGTCTCCTTGATAACTTCCGGTTCCCAGGCCCCCAATCCTTCATCTTTACCATGGATGTCCAGTCACTCTACACTTCCATCCCCCACAAGGATGGTCTTGAACCCCCCGTTTCTTCCTCGACCGTAGAACCAGCCAATCCCCATCTACCAACACTCTCCTCCGCCTAGCAGAGCTGGTTCTTACCCTCAACAACTTCTCCTTTGACTCCTCCCACTTCCTATAAACCAGAGGCGTAGCTATGGCCACTCGCATGGGCCCTAGCTATGCCTGCCTCTTTGTCGGGTACGTCGAACAATCCCTGTTCCGGACGTACACTGGCCCCATCCCCGAACTCTACCTCTGCTACATCGACGACTGCATTGGTGCTACCTCTTGTACTCATGCAGAACTCACTGACTTCATACACTTCACTTCCAATTTCTATCCTGCTCTTAAATATACTTGGACTATCTCCGACATCTCCCTCCCGTTTCTGGACCTCACCATCACAGGAGACAGACTAGTGACTGACATTTACTATAAACCCACTGACTCGCACAGCTATCTGGACTACACTTCTTCCCACCCTGTCTCCTGCAAAAAGTCTATCCCCTAATCCCAATTCCTCCGTCTACGCCGCATCTGCGCCCAGGACGAGGTGTTTCACACTAGGGCATCAGAGATGTCCTCAGTCTTCAGGAAACGGGGCTTGCCCTCTTCCATTATAGATGAGGCTCTCACTAGGGCCCCTTCTATATCCCGCAGCTCCACTCTTGCTCCCCCTCCCCCCATTCATAACAAGGACAGAATCCCCCTCGTTCTCACCTTCCACTCCACCAGCCAGCGTATCCAACAAATCATCCTCCAACATTTCCGTCACCTCCAACGGGATCCCACTACTGGCCACATCTTCCCATCTCCTCCCCTTTCTGCGTTCCGCAGAGACCGTTCCCTCCATAATTCCCTGGTCCACTTGTCCCTACCCAAACCACCCCATCCCTGGGCACTTTCCCCTGCAAACGCAGGTCCCTTTCCCTCCCCCCTCTACTCCATCCAAGGACCCAAACAGTTTTTCCAGGTGAGACAGAGGTTCACCTGCACCTCCTCCAACCTCATTTATTGTATCCGCTGCTCTAGATGTCAACTTCTTTATATCGGCGAAACCAAACGCAGGCTCGGCGATCGTTTCGCTCAACACCTGCGCTCAGTCCGCCTTAATCAACCTGATCTCCGGATGGCTGCGCACTTCAACTCCTCCTCCCACTCCCAGTCTGACCTTTCTGTCATGGGCCTCCTCCAGTGCCATAGTGAGGCCCACCAGAAATTGGAGGAGCAGCACCTCATATTTCGCTTGGGCAGCTTGCAGCCCAGCGGTATGAACATTGACTTCTCCAACTTTAGATAGTTCCTCTGTCCCTCTCTTCCCCTCCCCCTTCCTAGTTCTCCCTCTATCTTCCTGTCTCCACCTATATCCTTCCTTTGTCCGGCCCCACCTGACATCAGTCTGAAGAAGGGTCTCGACCAGAAACGTCACCCATTCCTTCTCTCCTGAGATGCTGCCTGACCAGCTGAGTTACTCCAGCATTTTGTGAATAAGCGAAATATGAGGTGCTCTTCCTCCAATTTGCACTGGATCTCTATAATAGAAGGGGTTCCCCTCTTCCATTATAGATGAGGCTCTCACTAGGGTCTCCTCGACATCCTGTAGCTCTGCACTTGCTCCCCTTCCCCCCATTCATAACAAGGATAGAGTCCCCCTTGTCCTCCCCTTCCACCCATCAGCTGTCACGTACAGCATATAATCCTCCAACATTTTCGCCACCTCCAATGGGCTCCTACTACTGGCCACATCTTCCATAAATTAAGGGTAAACAAGCAAGGAAATGGTGTCATTTCAAGGTATAATTATCAAAAAAAATCTGCGTAATAGGGTTCCCGGCCCGGGCGGCCGCCATTGGTGGAGCGGGAGCACGTGGGCATTTGGCAATAATTTGAGCTATCTCAATGGTTCGTAATTTCAAAGGAACTTTGAGTTTAAAGTTGATTTTTCTGCTGAGTTCTTTGTACCCAGAGGTGTGCAAAACATGATTTTCAATCAAATCCGAGATGGTGACCAGCCAACCTTCTTACTTACTTTTAATTGGTACAGAATCAAATCATCCAATACCAAGCGATTTATATACGTCTCCGATAAACCATCAATGTTTGCTGGATTTTGGTCCTTGAAAATGGGATTTTTGGACCTTGAAAATCCTTGAAAAGTCCTTGAATTTATAGTTGTTCCAAGTGTACGAACCCTGAAAGCACATCAAAGGGAGTAACATCAGCTGATCAGTGCCTTACAGCGTGAGGTGCTAAATGATACGATACGATAGAACTTTATTTTTCCCAGGAGGGAATTTGATCTGCCAACAGTCATAAAAACACAAAATACATGAAACATGAAATTAAAATGTAGAATGGAAAGGCTTGGGGAATGTGCAAAGATTTGGGGGGGAGGGAGTCAGTCTCAGCCCACCCCATGACAGAAGGGGGAGGAGTTGTAAAGTTTGATAGACACAGGGAAGAAGGATCTCCTGTGGCGTTCTGTCCTGCATCTTGCAAATTATCAAAGTATTTACTATATAAATTACAATTTCATCCCACATCAGCTTTATCAGCTATCACTGAAGCCATGGAACTGGATTTTAATCAAACAAAGCCGAGAGACTGCAAAATAGACCCAACCTTGATGTGTGTATGTGGCAACTTTCCTGAGTACAGGAGAAACTATAGAAGCAGATACAATTATGATGTAAAAAAGCATTTGGGAAGTTAGGAACTTGGAAGATAAGATAAGACTAGAAGATAATGGGAAGTTCAGAATTGTCCCCTGTAGACTGAGACCTGCAACCAAATCTTCATTTGTTCTTCCCAATGTGGAGGAGGCCACAATATGAACACTGGATGCAATACTCCAGGTTGCAAGCAATGCACCAAGGATCAGCATCTTAGGGATGCCCATGGATCCACATCCTGCCATTGTTAATTGATCTGGTGTGCTTGAAGGCAGAGGTGTCATCAACATTGGTGTACGTGACATCTCAGGGTAAGGTCACAAAAAGAAAGGTATTCAGGCAATGAAGAACAGCCTAAGATTGGAAATCAGAGGTGAGGTGAACATGAGGAAAGGAAGTGACAAACTACTTGAGATGATGTAATGTCTGTGATGTTGTGGGGGGGCGGGAGGTTGGTTCAAGTGATCAGGTGAAATGTGGGAGGCAGGGAGTTTGTTGGGGAGCCCGTACTGCACAGTGAGGATGGCTGGTGAGGAGGACTATAGATAGTCTTATGACCTCTGGACAACATTTAACATTCAACATGAAGATGGAGCGTGCCATGAAAGATGTCCTGACAATTTAACCTAAGAATGAGAGTTAGTGCCAAACATTGTGGGATAAATATTCTGTTGCTTTCATTGTCAAACAATGACAACTAAATCACCACTTTTAAAATGTAATTTTCCAAACTTGCAAGTTTAATAATGTGTTTATCTCTGCAGATTAGTAGGGGAGACAAACCATCTCCAGCTGGGACTAACATCAACGTGAATGTCTCTGAATCAATATCAATGCTTCTCAGAAACAACGAGCAGCCTGAGTGCAAAGTGGTTGAAGTGAGTATATTCAGGCAACATTTCAAACACTTCACACAGCAGGTTGGATATTTTTCTGTATTTCCTATTGCTGGATCATGTTGGGATGCAGGAGCACCAACAGTCTGAGCCTCAACCAAATCTCCCATTGTTCACATGGAGCCTGGTAGATTTTATTGAGGAAGGCAATGGTGAGAACGTTCTGCTTCAAACCTTTCCTTTTTGTCAGATTCTGTTCTAGAAAAGGTTAGTAACACAGTATTATTGATGAGGTTGGAATGACTTCCTTTTATCACAGCCCAGTGTGTAATTGGCTTTGCATTGGTGTTTGCTGCCAACAACATCCAACCCACTGGTGTCTGTTTGATTGCTGCTGGAGGACAATGCAGAAACTGTTTGTTTTCTGTTTGAAGACTGGTTGTCTTTTGAATTAGGTAGCTGCTACCTTTATACAACTCCTGAAGATGTGTGCATTTCTGTAACAACTTTACTAACTTGAATTAAAAAAAAAAAAAATACAGGTAAATTTGGGTAAAGTCTGATTTCAGTACATCAATCTTTCAAATCTGGGGTCACCTGTTAATTATTAGATTATGTCTGATTTGGTGACTGACTACTCTGTTGAACAAAATAGGTCCTGTGTATTCACTCTATATTGGTCTCTTATATTCATTTTGGACACCACAATTGGATCTTCCCTCAGACTCCACTGGTCCAAAGAAAGCAATCTAGTTCATCTAATCTTTCTTCATAGATACAATTTTCCATTCCTGTCAACATCCTCGTACATCTCTCTATTCTCTCTGGTGCGATCTCATCTTTCCTAAATGTGTCAGCAATACTCAAAAAACTCAATACTTGCATAATTTTACCTTCATAGAACAGTACTGACTTTGTTTGATTAAATTATTTCTCAGTTGGTAGTACTTCCTTAATTAATTGGTTCTACCATTTTTTCCAACAACAGATGTTATGTTTATCCACCTCTAGTGACCTGCTTTCTCCCTCCCTCTGGCTTTGCATTGGGAGTTTTCCAATGCTCTGGTTCCTCTCCGGAATGTAAGGATTTGTGGAAGATGGTAAACGATGCATCCACTCCAGCAATGGCCGCTTCTTTCAGGATCCCAGACACAAGATATCAGAGGACTTCTCTGTTTTTAGGCCGTGAGGTGCTAAATGATACGATACGATAGAACTTTATTTTTCCCAGGAGGGAATTTGATCTGCCAACAGTCATAAAAACACAAAATACATGAAACCTGAACTTAAAATGTGGAATGGAAAGGCTTGGGGGATGGGCAAAGATTTGGGGGGGGGGAGGGGAGTCAGTCTCAGCCCACCCCATGACAGAAGGAGGAGGAGTTGTAAAGTTTGATAGACACAGGGAAGAAGGATCTCCTGTGGCGTTCTGTCCTGCATCTTGCAAATGATTAAAGCATTTACTATATAAATTACAATCTCATCCCACATCAGCTTTATCAGCTACCACTGAACCCATGGAACTGGATTTTAATAAAAACAAAACCGAGAGACTGCAAAATAGATCCAACCTTGATGTGTGTATGTGGCAACTTTCCTGAGTACAGGAGAAACTATAGAAGCAGATAGAATTATGATGTAAAAAAAGCATTTGGGAAGTTAGGAACTTGGAAGATAAGATAAGACTAGAAGATAATAGGAAGTTCAGAATTGCCCCCTGTAGACTGAGAGCTGTAACCAAATCTTCATTTGTTCTTTCCAATGTGGAGGAGGCCACAATATGAACACTGGATGCAATACTCCAGGTTGCAAGCAATGCACCAAGGATAAGCATCTTAGGGATGCCCATGGATCCACATCCTGCCATTGTTAAATGATCTGGTGTGCTTGAAGGCAGAGGTGTCATCAACATTGGTGTACGTGACATCTCAGGGTAAGGTCACAAAAGGAAAGGTATTCAGGCAATGAAGAGCAGCCTAAGATTGGAAATCAGAGGTGAGGTGAACATGAGGAAAGGAAGTGACAAACTACTTGATGATGTAATGTCTGTGATGTTGTGGGGGGGCGGGTGGTTGGTTCAAGTGATCAGGTGAAATGTGGGAGGTAGGGAGTTTGTTGGGGAGCCAGTACTGCACAGTGAGGATGGCTGGTGAGGAGGACTATAGATAGTCTTATGACCTCTGGACAACATTTAACAT
The DNA here is from genome assembly GCF_053455715.1 of Rhinoraja longicauda. Classification (NCBI taxonomy): domain Eukaryota; kingdom Metazoa; phylum Chordata; class Chondrichthyes; order Rajiformes; family Arhynchobatidae; genus Rhinoraja; species Rhinoraja longicauda. Next base: position 4,349,591 of record NC_135982.1, on the reverse strand, counting down.
TCAACATGAAGATGGAGCGTGCCATGAAAGATGTCCTGACAATTTAACCTAAGAATGAGAGTTAGTGCCAAACATTGTGGGATAAATATTCTGTTGCTTTCATTGTCAAACAATGACAACTAAATCACCACTTTTAAAATGTAATTTTCCAAACTTGCAAGTTTAATAATGTGTTTATCTCTGCAGATTGGTAGGGGTGGCAAACCATCTCCAGCTGGGAATCACATCAACGTGAATGACTCTGAATCAATATCAATGCCTCTCAGAAGCAACGAGCAGCCTGAGTGCAAAGTGGTTGAAGTGAGTATATTCAGGCAACATTTCAAACACTTCACACAGCAGGTTGGATATTTTTCTGTATTTCCTATTGCTGGATCATGTTGGGATGCAGGAGCACCAACAGTCTGAGCCTCAACCAAATCTCCCATTGTTCACATGGAGCCTGGTAGATTTTATTGAGGAAGGCAATGGTGAGAACGTTCTGCTTCAAACCTTTCCTTTTTGTCAGATTCTGTTCTAGAAAAGGTTAGTAACACAGTATTATTGATGCGGTTGGAATGACTTCCTTTTATCACAGCCCAGTGTGTAATTGGCTTTGCATTGGTGTTTGCTGCCAACAACATCCAACCCACTGGTGTCTGTTTGATTGCTGCTGGAGGACAATGCAGAAACTGTTTGTTTTCTGTTTGAAGACTGGTTGTCTTTTGAATTAGGTAGCTGCTACCTTTATACAACTCCTGAAGATGTGTGCATTTCTGTAACAACTTTACTAACTTGAATTAAAAAAAAAAAAAATACAGGTAAATTTGGGTAAAGTCTGATTTCAGTACATCAATCTTTCAAATCTGGGGTCACCTGTTAATTATTAGATTATGTCTGATTTGGTGACTGACTACTCTGTTGAACAAAATAGGTCCTGTGTATTCACTCTATATTGGTCTCTTATATTCATTTTGGACACCACAATTGGATCTTCCCTCAGACTCCACTGGTCCAAAGAAAGCAATCTAGTTCATCTAATCTTTCTTCATAGATACAATTTTCCATTCCTGTCAACATCCTCGTACATCTCTCTATTCTCTCTGGTGCGATCTCATCTTTCCTAAATGTGTCAGCAATACTCAAAAAACTCAATACTTGCATAATTTTACCTTCATAGAACAGTACTGACTTTGTTTGATTAAATTATTTCTCAGTTGGTAGTACTTCCTTAATTAATTGGTTCTACCATTTTTTCCAACAACAGATGTTATGTTTATCCACCTCTAGTGACCTGCTTTCTCCCTCCCTCTGGCTTTGCATTGGGAGTTTTCCAATGCTCTGGTTCCTCTCCGGAATGTAAGGATTTGTGGAAGATGGTAAACGATGCATCCACTCCAGCAGTGGCCGCTTCTTTCAGGATCCCAGACACAAGATATCAGAGGACTTCTCTGTTTTTAGGCCGTGAGGTGCTAAATGATACGATACGATAGAACTTTATTTTTCCCAGGAGGGAATTTGATCTGCCAACAGTCATAAAAACACAAAATACATGAAACCTGAACTTAAAATGTGGAATGGAAAGGCTTGGGGGATGGGCAAAGATTTGGGGGGGGGGAGGGGAGTCAGTCTCAGCCCACCCCATGACAGAAGGAGGAGGAGTTGAAAAGTTTGATAGACACAGGGAAGAAGGATCTCCTGTGGCGTTCTGTCCTGCATCTTGCAAATGATTAAAGCATTTACTATATAAATTACAATCTCATCCCACATCAGCTTTATCAGCTACCACTGAACCCATGGAACTGGATTTTAATAAAAACAAAACCGAGAGACTGCAAAATAGATCCAACCTTGATGTGTGTATGTGGCAACTTTCCTGAGTACAGGAGAAACTATAGAAGCAGATAGAATTATGATGTAAAAAAAGCATTTGGGAAGTTAGGAACTTGGAAGATAAGATAAGACTAGAAGATAATAGGAAGTTCAGAATTGCCCCCTGTAGACAGAGCTGTAACCAAATCTTCATTTGTTCTTTCCAATGTGGAGGAGGCCACAATATGAACACTGGATGCAATACTCCAGGTTGCAAGCAATGCACCAAGGATCAGCATCTTAGGGATGCCCATGGATCCACATCCTGCCTTGTTAAATGATCTGGTGTGCTTGAAGGCAGAGGTGTCATCAACATTGGTGTACGTGACATCTCAGGGTAAGGTCACAAAAGGAAAGGTATTCAGGCAATGAAGAGCAGCCTAAGATTGGAAATCAGAGGTGAGGTGAACATGAGGAAAGGAAGTGACAAACTACTTGATGATGTAATGTCTGTGATGTTGTGGGGGGGCGGGAGATTGGTTCAAGTGATCAGGTGAAATGTGGGAGGTAGGGAGTTTGTTGGGGAGCCCGTACTGCACAGTGAGGGTGGCTGGTGAGGAGGACTATAGATAGTCTTATGACCTCTGGACAACATTTAACATTCAACATGAAGATGGAGCGTGCCATGAAAGATGTCCTGACAATTTAACCTAAGAATGAGAGTTAGTGCCAAACATTGTGGGATAAATATTCTGTTGCTTTCATTGTCAAACAATGACAACTAAATCACCACTTTTAAAATGTAATTTTCCAAACTTGCAAGTTTAATAATGTGTTTATCTCTGCAGATTGGTAGGGGAGACAAACCATCTCCAGCTGGGAATCACATCAACGTGAATGACTCTGAATCAACATCAATGCCTCTCAGAAACAACGAGCAGCCTGAGTGCAAAGTGGTTGAAGTGAGTATATTCAGGCAACATTTCAAACACTTCACACAGCAGGTTGGATATTTTTCTGTATTTCCTATTGCTGGATCATGTTGGGATGCAGGAGCACCAACAGTCTGAGACTCAACCAAATCTCCCATTGTTCACATGGAGCCTGGTAGATTTTATTGAGGAAGGCAATGGTGAGAAAGTTCTGCTTCAAACCTTTCCTTTTTGTCAGATTCTGTTCTAGAAAAGGTTAGTAACACAGTATTATTGATGAGGTTGGAATGACTTCCTTTTATCACAGCCCAGTGTGTAATTGGCTTTGCATTGGTGTTTGCTGCCAACAACATCCAACCCACTGGTGTCTGTTTGATTGCTGCTGGAGGACAATGCAGAAACTGTTTGTTTTCTGTTTGAAGACTGGTTGTCTTTTGAATTAGGTAGCTGCTACCTTTATACAACTCCTGAAGATGTGTGCATTTCTGTAACAACTTTACTAACTTGAATTAAAAAAAAAAAAAATACAGGTAAATTTGGGTAAAGTCTGATTTCAGTACATCAATCTTTCAAATCTGGGGTCACCTGTTAATTATTAGATTATGTCTGATTTGGTGACTGACTACTCTGTTGAACAAAATAGGTCCTGTGTATTCACTCTATATTGGTCTCTTATATTCATTTTGGACACCACAATTGGATCTTCCCTCAGACTCCACTGGTCCAAAGAAAGCAATCTAGTTCATCTAATCTTTCTTCATAGATACAATTTTCCATTCCTGTCAACATCCTCGTACATCTCTCTATTCTCTCTGGTGCGATCTCATCTTTCCTAAATGTGTCAGCAATACTCAAAAAACTCAATACTTGCATAATTTTACCTTCATAGAACAGTACTGACTTTGTTTGATTCAATTATTTCTCAGTTGGTAGTACTTCCTTAATTAATTGGTTCTACCATTTTTTCCAACAACAGATGTTATGTTTATCCACCTCTAGTGACCTGCTTTCTCCCTCCCTCTGGCTTTGCATTGGGAGTTTTCCAATGCTCTGGTTCCTCTCCGGAATGTAAGGATTTGTGGAAGATGGTAAACGATGCATCCACTCCAGCAATGGCCGCTTCTTTCAGGATCCCAGACACAAGATATCAGAGGACTTCTCTGTTTTTAGGCCGTGAGGTGCTAAATGATACGATACGATAGAACTTTATTTTTCCCAGGAGGGAATTTGATCTGCCAACAGTCATAAAAACACAAAATACATGAAACCTGAACTTAAAATGTGGAATGGAAAGGCTTGGGGGATGGGCAAAGATTTGGGGGGGGGGAGGGGAGTCAGTCTCAGCCCACCCCATGACAGAAGGAGGAGGAGTTGTAAAGTTTGATAGACACAGGGAAGAAGGATCTCCTGTGGCGTTCTGTCCTGCATCTTGCAAATGATTAAAGCATTTACTATATAAATTACAATCTCATCCCACATCAGCTTTATCAGCTACCACTGAACCCATGGAACTGGATTTTAATAAAAACAAAACCGAGAGACTGCAAAATAGATCCAACCTTGATGTGTGTATGTGGCAACTTTCCTGAGTACAGGAGAAACTATAGAAGCAGATAGAATTATGATGTAAAAAAAGCATTTGGGAAGTTAGGAACTTGGAAGATAAGATAAGACTAGAAGATAATAGGAAGTTCAGAATTGCCCCCTGTAGACTGAGAGCTGTAACCAAATCTTCATTTGTTCTTTCCAATGTGGAGGAGGCCACAATATGAACACTGGATGCAATACTCCAGGTTGCAAGCAATGCACCAAGGATAAGCATCTTAGGGATGCCCATGGATCCACATCCTGCCATTGTTAAATGATCTGGTGTGCTTGAAGGCAGAGGTGTCATCAACATTGGTGTACGTGACATCTCAGGGTAAGGTCACAAAAGGAAAGGTATTCAGGCAATGAAGAGCAGCCTAAGATTGGAAATCAGAGGTGAGGTGAACATGAGGAAAGGAAGTGACAAACTACTTGAGATGATGTAATGTCTGTGATGTTGTGGGGGGGCGGGAGGTTGGTTCAAGTGATCAGGTGAAATGTGGGAGGTAGGGAGTTTGTTGGGGAGCCAGTACTGCACAGTGAGGGTGGCTGGTGAGGAGGACTATAGATAGTCTTATGACCTCTGGACAACATTTAACATTCAACATGAAGATGGAGCGTGCCATGAAAGATGTCCTGACAATTTAACCTAAGAATGAGAGTTAGTGCCAAACATTGTGGGATAAATATTCTGTTGCTTTCATTGTCAAACAATGACAACTAAATCACCACTTTTAAAATGTAATTTTCCAAACTTGCAAGTTTAATAATGTGTTTATCTCTGCAGATTGGTAGGGGTGGCAAACCATCTCCAGCTGGGACTAACAGCAACGTGAATGACTCTGAATCAATATCAATGCCTCTCAGAAGCAACGAGCAGCCTGAGTGCAAAGTGGTTGAAGTGAGTATATTCAGGCAACATTTCAAACACTTCACACAGCAGGTTGGATATTTTTCTGTATTTCCTATTGCTGGATCATGTTGGGATGCAGGAGCACCAACAGTCTGAGCCTCAACCAAATCTCCCATTGTTCACATGGAGCCTGGTAGATTTTATTGAGGAAGGCAATGGTGAGAACGTTCTGCTTCAAACCTTTCCTTTTTGTCAGATTCTGTTCTAGAAAAGGTTAGTAACACAGTATTATTGATGCGGTTGGAATGACTTCCTTTTATCACAGCCCAGTGTGTAATTGGCTTTGCATTGGTGTTTGCTGCCAACAACATCCAACCCACTGGTGTCTGTTTGATTGCTGCTGGAGGACAATGCAGAAACTGTTTGTTTTCTGTTTGAAGACTGGTTGTCTTTTGAATTAGGTAGCTGCTACCTTTATACAACTCCTGAAGATGTGTGCATTTCTGTAACAACTTTACTAACTTGAATTTAAAAAAAAAAAAATACAGGTAAATTTGGGTAAAGTCTGATTTCAGTACATCAATCTTTCAAATCTGGGGTCACCTGTTAATTATTAGATTATGTCTGATTTGGTGACTGACTACTCTGTTGAACAAAATAGGTCCTGTGTATTCACTCTATATTGGTCTCTTATATTCATTTTGGACACCACAATTGGATCTTCCCTCAGACTCCACTGGTCCAAAGAAAGCAATCTAGTTCATCTAATCTTTCTTCATAGATACAATTTTCCATTCCTGTCAACATCCTCGTACATCTCTCTATTCTCTCTGGTGCGATCTCATCTTTCCTAAATGTGTCAGCAATACTCAAAAAACTCAATACTTGCATAATTTTACCTTCATAGAACAGTACTGACTTTGTTTGATTAAATTATTTCTCAGTTGGTAGTACTTCCTTAATTAATTGGTTCTACCATTTTTTCCAACAACAGATGTTATGTTTATCCACCTCTAGTGACCTGCTTTCTCCCTCCCTCTGGCTTTGCATTGGGAGTTTTCCAATGCTCTGGTTCCTCTCCGGAATGTAAGGATTTGTGGAAGATGGTAAACGATGCATCCACTCCAGCAATGGCCGCTTCTTTCAGGATCCCAGACACAAGATATCAGAGGACTTCTCTGTTTTTAGGCCGTGAGGTGCTAAATGATACGATACGATAGAACTTTATTTTTCCCAGGAGGGAATTTGATCTGCCAACAGTCATAAAAACACAAAATACATGAAACCTGAACTTAAAATGTGGAATGGAAAGGCTTGGGGGATGGGCAAAGATTTGGGGGGGGGGGAGGGGAGTCAGTCTCAGAGGACTTCTCTGTTTTTAGGCCCATCTGTTTACCCAGGACTACATTTTTACTGATGATGATATTAGTTCCTCCCCAAGTGGACCATTCTTTAGAAAGTGAACAAAAATGTCACACACGTGACCAGACATCATCACATAAAGTAATACATTGAAAAATTCTTGTAAGAGATTAATTTTATTCATTGCTATTTTTCTACCCACAGAACTATAATGCCTGTCTTTTTTAAAAATTCAGAGTTTGTAAGATAAAACTAGGTTATGTAAAAAATGCTTTGTGTGAGGTCATATTTGACCTCTGACCCTAAACAAACGTCAGCATAACATAAAAATGTCACTTGTTAAACTTTGACATATACGTCATATATACAGTACAAAACAACAAACCTGTAATGCTTTCAGAATTAGAAGAGATGTATTCCACAATTTTTCATACGTTTGGTTACACACGTGACTAAGAATGGCCTAAGCATGATGCAGTATGAATTGGACTAATTGGATTTTCATTGTACTTGCTATTTCACAGCGTGTGACACACTGGGAAGCCAATGCAAAATATCTGTTTAACCCTTGCCATTTCCTTGTTTCCTAAAACTATTTACCCAGCTTTATTTTTTAAGTACCTAAAGTTTACATGAACCACTGTCTTCCTTTTATCTGCTTGGAACAACTCTTGTTGTGATAGTCCTCCCTGGTTTGCTCTCGAGGTTTATTTTCTGTTTTTATCTTTATTGTCCTCCTTTGCTGGATTCTAAATATCTCCCATTTTTCAGGTCTATCATTAACTTTGGTATCCTTATACATTTTCTCTTCGACTTAGTATCCTCCATAACTGCATTGGTTCCCCATATTCTGTTTATCTCTTCCTTCTCACTGCGATATATTGTCATGTGTCTGTGACTCAATGTGCAGCATAATCGTGGGATGATGAAGGAGGGATTGTCAAAAACAGAGCAGCGTCAAGTCCCAGTGCACAGTGGTAAATTTGGCTGTCCTTCAATGCATCAATGAAATAGACAAAGCTGGACAACTCTGTGGACAGATAAACAGAGTTGATGTTTCATGTTCAAGATCTTTTGTCAGAACCATTCTGACAAATAATCTTCATGCTGAAACATGAACTCTTTATCACTTTCTATGGATGCTGTTACCCACCGAGTGTTTCTCACATTTTCGGTTTTTGATTTCAGATTTGTATCATGTTTATTTTCTTGATCTCTGTTCAATGCAGTGTTTATAGCTGAACGTATGAATGCATAGCCTGACATAACTGTTCAGAAAGTTTCTGACATATGACATCCATTTACAGATGACCAAGAACTCCTGAAACAGACGACCATTCCAGTCCAGCCTCAAGAAGCTGAAATATTCTCATCCTCTGAACAGTTCAGGCTTCACCTTATTTACACATTCCACGCTGTCTTTACACAAGACTCTGCTCCTCCGTACAACATCCTCAAACCAGCAGCCATCAAATGACCAGCATCTGAAGACTAAAACACTTGAAATGAAAAGAGAAATTTGATTTTGAGAGAAAACTTGCTGACAATATCAGTAAGAGTTTATATGGATAAATGAAAAGAAAACGTATGGCTAAGCGTGGGACCTTCAGAGAATGAGACTGATGAATTAATAACGGGGTGAGGGAGCCTACTCCTGCACAGGTTTTGTTTTTATGCTCGCTGATAGTGACCGGAAAAACCAATTGGTGGAACTAGTTGCTAAATAATATAGTCTCACTTTGGTTCTGATGGGGAGGGGTGAGTGTTGTTCCTGAAATGTTCACTCTGAGTCAGAACTGCAGCCCCAAGAGGTGAAGGGGAAGTGTTTAATGTGATGTCCTTGACTGCTGATGGATCATCACTTTCCAGGAAGGCGAGGAAGTGCTAGTGGCTGAGATCCACCTGCAAGTGCGACGGGAGGCAACGAGAGTCCAGTAGACTCTCCACTTCATCTCCTCTACTTTGCCATCAGGACCATCTTGCTTTTCAAAGGATGTAGCCCATTCAGTACACAATGATATTGTCCATTCCAAAAGTGAGATGTAACAATCGATGACTTAATGTCTAAATGTACTAATATTGTACATATTTTTCTCACTATTCCATAAAATAAATGTTAACCCAGTGAGGATAAGTATCCTGGGAGCCTTAACCATCTTCTCTGCCTCTGCTCCTTAATACACAGGTCTGTGGACATGGGCTTATGACGTATGGACATGGCATATATGCTCTAGCACTGCACTGATCAGTACCTCAGCATTTAGTTTGTGCTCTCCTGCCTTGCTGACCCTCCATTAATTCATTATCTTTTACTTCACTGGATTATTTTTAATTTTTTTGCCCACACGTGTTTCCATTTATAATTTGTTGTTAGATGGTCAGCAGACTAATAAAAAATGAGAAACCCTTGGTTTCCAGTAGCAGGGATGGTAGTGTAAGCGATGATATAAGTTAATCAACAAATGGCCTTCAAGGGCACTGCTCAATATCCAACAGATGTTGGATATCAATTTCCAATAGATGTACTGCGGCTCACAATGGCCATCGAGGGCACTGCTGGCCTAATGGCCATTGTTTGCAGCAGTACAGCTGTTGGATATTGGACGTGACTTAATTATCGGCAAATTGGTATTAAGGAAGGCAAACACAACGCTAGCATTTATTTCAAGAGGGCTGGATTACAATAACAGGGAAGTAATGCTGAGTCTCTAAGGTGCTGGTCAGGCTGCATTTTGAGTATTGTGACCAATTTAGGGCCCCATATCTGAGAAAGGATGTGCTGGCTCGGGAGAGGGTCCAGAGGAGGTTTACAAGAATGATCCCAGGAATGATTGGGTTACCATATGATCAGTGTTTGACGTACACGAGTGTAGATGAGGGGGAACCTCATTGAAACTTACCGAATAGTGAAAGGCTTAGATAGAGTGGATGTGGAGAAAATGTTTCCACAAGTGGGAGAGTCTAGGACTAGAGGTCATAGCCTCCGAATTAAGGGACGTTCCTTTAGAAAGTGAGGAATTCCTTTAGTCAGAGGGTGGTGAACCTGTGGAATTCTTTGCCGCAGAAGGCTGTGGAGGCCAAGTCAATGGATATTTGTACGGCAGAGATAGATAGATTCTTGATTTGTATAGGTGTCGGGTTATCATATCATATCATATATATACAGCCGGAAACAGGCCTTTTCGGCCCTCCAAGTCCGTGCCGCCCAGTGATCCCCGTACATTAACACTATCCTACACCCACTAGGGACAATTTTTACATTTACCCAGCCAATTAACCTACATACCTGTACGTCTTTGGAGTGTGGGAGGAAACCGAAGATCTCAGAGTAAACCCACGCAGGTCACGGGGAGAATGTACAAACTCCTTACAGTGCAGCACCCGTAGTCAGGATCGAACCTGAGTCTCCGGCGCTGCATTCGCTGTAAAGCAGCAACTCTACCGCTGCGCTACCGTGCCGCCCTATGGGGAGAAGGCAGAAAGAGATTGAGACATATATCCCTGACTTCCACATCCAAACACTCTTGGGAGAAAAAGCGCTTCCTGGACATATCAGGAGAATCAGAATCAGAATAACCTTTATTGTCATCCAAAAAAACAAGTCTATTGGACGAAATTCCGTTACCCACAGTCCAACAATAAGAGCAAAAACACACACAAAGCCAGTAAAGTCTGATCAAAGATAGTCCAAGGGTCTCCAATGAGGAGGATAGTAGCTCAGGACTGCTCTCTAGTTGTTGGTAGGATGGTTCAGCTGCCTGATAACAGTTGGGAAGAAACTGTCCCTGAATCTGGAGGCATTCATTTTCACACTTCTATACCCTTTGCCCGATGGGGGAGGGGAGACGAGGGAGTGGCCCGGGTGCGACTCGTCCTTGATTATGCTGCTGGACTTGCCGAGGCTGGCCAGCAGCATAATCAAGAATGAATCTTACCCAGGTTACTCCCTCTTCTCCCCTCCCATCAGGCAAGAGGTACAGAAGTGTGAAAACGCATACCTCCAGATCCAGGGAGTGTTTCATCCCAGCTGTTATCAGGCAACTGAACCATCCCCTCACTTGGACACTCGCTACTATCCACCTCATTTTGAATTTATTATGGGGAACAAGGAAATGGCAGACGAGTTGAACAGGTACTTTGGATCTGTCTTCACGAAGGAAGACACAAACAATCTCCCAGATGTTCTAGTGGCCAGAGATACCAGGGTGACGGAGGAACTGAAGGAAATTCACATTAGGCAGGAAATGGTGTTGGGTATTCTGATAGGACTGAAAGCTGATAAACCCCCAGGGCCTGATGGTCTGCATCCCAGGGTACTTAAGGAAGTGGCTCTAGAAATTGTGGACGCATTGGTGATCATTTTCCAATGTTCTACAGATTCAGGATCAGTTCCTGTGGATTGGAGGGTAGCTAATGTTATCCCACTTTTTAAGAAAGAAGGGAGAGCCAAAACAGGAAATTATAGACCAGTTAGTCTGACATCAGTGGTGGGGAAGATGCTGGAGTCAATTATAAAAGAAGAAATTGCGGAACATTTGGATAGCAGTAACAGGATCGTTCCGAGTCAGCATGGATTTACGAAGGGGAAATCACGCTTGACTAATCTTATGGAATTTTTTGAGGATGTAATTAGGAAAATGGACAAGGGAAAGCCAGTGGATGTAGTGTACCTGGACTTTCAAAAAGTCTTTGATAAGGTCTCACATAGGAGATAATTGTGCAAAATTAGAGCACATGGTATTGGGGGTAGGGTGCTGACATGGATAGAAAATTGGTTGGCAGACAGGAATCAGAGTAGGGATAAACGATTCTTTCAGAATGGCAGGCAGTGACTAGTGGGGTACCGCAAGGCTTGGTGCTGGGACCGCAGCTATTTACAATATACATTAATGACTTAGATGAAGGGATTGAGCAATCAGCAGTAGCAGCAGCAGCAATCAGCAGTAGCAGCAGCAGCAATCAGCAGTAGCAGCAGCAGCAGCAATCAGCAGTAGCAGCAGCAGCAATCAGCAGTAGCAGCAGCAGCAAGCAGCAGTAGCAGCAGCAGCGTTGCTTGGGAAGTAGTGTGTGGGGATTGTGTGGGGATAGTAAGGAGTAAGACCTGTGTGATCTCCCGGACTAGTTTCGATCGCCTAGCTTGGGGTCGGAGAGGAATTTCCCGGATTTTTTCCCAAATTGGCCTGGGTTTTTTATCCGGTTTTTCGCCTCTCCCAGGAGATCACTCAGTTCTTTTGGGTGGGCGGTTGGAACGGTTGGAGTAGCGGCCGGGCGGTAGGTTTAGTAACCGAGCGCGGGGCTTTGTTTGGAGAGTATGACTGCCAGGGCAGTTTTTTGTTCTGGGTGTCGGATGTGGGGAATCTGGGAGTCTGATAGTCTTCCAGACATCCACATCTGCGCCAGGTGTGACGAGATGGGGCTCCTAAGGGACCGTATTAGGAACCTGGAGCGGCAGATTGATGACCTCCGTCTGATCAGGGAGAGTGAGGAGGTTATAGATAGGAGTTACAGAGAGGTGGTCACTCCTAGACCACGGGAGGTAGACAAGTGGGTCACTGTTAGGGGGGGCAAGGAACAGAGGCAGGGACTAGGGAGTACCCCGGTGGCTGTACCCCTTGGAAATAAGTACTCCTGTTTAAGTACTGTTGGGGGGGACAGCCTACCTGGGGGCAACGACGGTGCCCGGGCCTCTGGCAAGGAGTCCGGCCCTGTTGCTCAGAAGGGTAGGGAAAGGAAGAGGAGAGCAGTAGTAATAGGGGACTCTATAGTGAGGGGGTCAGATAGGCGTTTCTGTGGACGCAGTCGGGAGACCCGGATGGTGGTTTGCCTCCCTGGTGCCGGTGTCTGGGATGCGTCTGAGCGTGTCCAGGATATCCTGAAAGGGGAGGGAGAGGAGCCAGAGGTCGTGGTACATAGAGGTACCAACAATATAGGTAGGATAAGGGAAGAGGTCCTGAAAGGAGAATTCAGGGGGCTAGGAAGAGAGTTAAAAAAAAGGACTTCCAAAGTAATAATCTCAGGCTTACTGCCTGTGCCACGCGATAGTGAGAATAGGAATGGAGTGAGGTGGAGGATAAATACGTGGCTGAGGAACTGGTGCAGGGAGCAGGGTTTCAAGTTTCTGGATCATTGGGACCTCTTCTGGGGGAAGTATGACCTGTACAAAAAGGACGGGTTGCATCTGAACCCGAGGGGAACCAATATCCTGGCGGGGAGATTTGCTAAAATAACCGCGGAGACTTTAAACTAGTACGGTTGGGGGGAGGGACTCAAACACAGATAGCTAATAGGCAGTGTGTGAGGCAGGAGGCAGAAAAGGGAAACACTCAGACCCAATATGTAGGAGAGAAAGAAGGGAAAAGAAATAAACTGAGAATAAGAAATGATGGGTCCCTTAAATGTGTATATTTTAATGCTAGGAGCATTGTAAGAAAGGTGGATGAGCTTAGAGCCTGGATTGACATCTGGAAGTATGATGTTGTGGCGATCAGTGAAACATGGTTGCAGGAGGGTTGCGATTGGCAATTAAATATTCCAGGATTTCATTGTTTCAGATGTGATAGAATCGGAGGGGCAAGAAGTGGGGGTGTTGCATTGCTTGTCAGGGAGGATATCACAGCAGTGCTTTGGCAGGACAGACTAGAAGGCTCGATTAAGGAGGCTGTTTGGGTGGAACTCAGAAATGAGAAAGGTTTAGCAACACTTATAGGGGTGTATTATAGACCGCCAAATAGGGAACGAGAATTGGAAGAGCAAATATGTAAGGAGATAGCAGATATTAGTAGTAAGCACAGAGTGGTGATTGTGGGTGATTTCAATTTTCCGTATATAGACTGGGAATCACATTCTGTTAAAGGGCTGGATGGTTTGGAGTTTGTAAAATGTGTGCAGGATAGTTTTTTGCAGCAATACGTAGAGGTGCCTACCAGAGAAGGGGCAGTGTTGGACCTCCTGTTAGGAAATGAGATGGGTCAGGTGACGGAGGTATGTGATGAGGAGCACTTTGGGTCTAGTGATCATAATGCCATTAGTTTCAATATCATTATGGAGAAGGTCAAATCTGGACCAAGGGTTGAGATTTTGGATTGGAGAAAGGCTAATTTTGAGGAGATGAGAAAGGATTTAAAAGGAGTGAAATGGAAATTGTTGTTTTATGAAAAGGATATAATAGAGAAATGGAGGATATTTAAAGGTGAAATTTTGAGAGTACAGAGTCTTTATGTCCCTGTTCGGTGGAAAGGAAAGAATAATAATTTGAAAGAGCCGTGGTTTTCCAGGGAAATTGGACACTTGGTTCGGAAAAAGAGGGAGATATACAATAAATATAAGCGGCAGGGAGTAAATGAGGTTCTTGAGGAATATAAAGAATGTAAAAGGAATCTTAAAAAGGAAATTAGAAAAGCGAAAAAAAGATATGAGGCTGCTTTGGCAAGTAATGTAAAAGTAAACCCCAAGGGGTTCTACAGATATGTCAATAGCAAAAGGATAGTGAGGGATAAAATTGGTCCATTAGAGAGTCAGAGTGGACAGCTATGTGCTGAGCCGGAAGAAATGGGGGAGATATTAAACAATTTCTTTTCTTCGGTATTTACCGAGGAGAAGGATATTGAATTATGTGAGGTAAGCGAAACAAGTAGAGTAGTGATGGAAATTAGGAGGATTAAAGAAGAGGAGGTACGGACACTTTTGAAGAATATAAAAGCGGATAAGTCTCCAGGTCCTGATAGGATATTCCCTAGGACATTGAGGGAAGTTAGTGCAGAAATAGCAGGGGCTATGACGGAAATATTTCAAACGTCATTAGAAACAGGGATGGTGCCGGAAGATTGGCGCATTGCGCATGTTGTGCCTTTGTTTAAAAAAGGTTCTAAAAGTAAACCTAGCAATTATAGACCTATTAGTTTGACGTCTGTGGTGGGAAAATTAATGGAAAAGATACTTAGGGACAATATATATAATTATTTGGATAATCAAGGCCTGATTAGAAACAGTCAACATGGATTTGTGCCTGGAAGGTCATGTTTGACTAATCTTCTTGAATTTTTTGAAGAGGTTACCAGGGAAATTGATAAGGGCAAGGCTGTGGATGTTGTCTATATGGACTTCAGTAAGGCATTTGACAAGGTTCCACATGGAAGGTTGATTAAGACGGTTAAATCGTTGGGTATTAATAGTGAGGTTGCAAGATGGATTCAACAATGGCTGAATGGGAGATACCAGAGGGTAACGGTTGACAATTGTATGTCAGGTTGGAGGCCAGTGTCTAGTGGAGTTCCCCAAGGATCTGTGTTGGGTCCACTGTTGTTTGTCATTTACATTAATGATCTGGATGATGGTGTGGCAAATTGGATTAGTAAATATGCAGATGATACTAAGATAGGTGGAGTAGTTGATAGTGAGGTAGATTTTCAAAGTCTACAGAGAGACTTGGGCCTTTTGGAAGGGTGGGCTGAAAGATGGCAGATGGAGTTTAATGCTGATAAGTGTGAGGTGCTGCATTTTGGTAGGACAAATCAAAATAGGACGTACAGGGTAAATGGTAGGGAATTGAGGAATGCAGTGGAACAGAGGGATCTGGGAATAACTGTGCATTGTTCCCTGAAGGTGGAATCTCATGTGGATAGGGTGGTGAAGAAGGCGTTTGGTATGCTTGCCTTTATAAATCAGAGCATCGAGTATAGAAGTTGGGATGTAATGTTGAAATTGTACAGGGCATTGGTGAGGCCGAATCTGGAGTATGGTGTGCAGTTCTGGTCGCCAAATTATAGGAAGGATGTCGACAAAATGGAGAGGGTACAGAGGAGATTTACTAGAATGTTGCCTGGGTTTCAGCACTTAGGCTACAGAGAGAGGTTGAACAGGTTGGGTCTTTATTATTTGGAGCGTAGAAGGTTGAGGGGGGACTTGATAGAGGTTTTTAACATTTTGAGAGGGACGGACAGAGTTGACGTGGGTAGGCTTTTCCCTTTGAGAGTGGGGAAGATTCCAACAAGGGGACATAGCTTCAGAATTGAGGGACAAAGGTTTAGGGGTAACATGACGGGGAACTTCTTTACTCAGAGGGTTGTGGCTGTATGGAATGGGCTTCCGGTGGAAGTGGTGGAGGCTGGCTCGATTTTATTATTTAAGAGTAAATTGGATAGGTATATGGATAAGAGGGGATTAGAGGGTTATGGTCTGAGTGCAGGTAGATGAGACTAGGTCAGGGAGAATGGTCGGCGTGGACTGGTAGGGCCGGACAGGCCTGTTTCCATGCTGTAGTTGTTATATGTTATTAAAACTAACATTAGCAAATTTGCAGATGACGCAAAGTTGGGTGGCAGTGTGAACTGTGAGGAGGATCCTATGAGGATGCAGGGTGACTTAGAACGTTTGTGTGAGTGGGCAGATGTATAGCAGATATAGTTTAATGTAGTAAATGTGAGTTATCCAGTTTGGTGGTAAGAACAGGAAGGCAGATTATTATCTGAATGGTGCCAAGTTAGGAAAAGGGGAAGTACAACGAGATCTGGGTGTCCTAGTTCATCAGTCACTGAAAGTAAGCATGCAGGTACAGAAGGCAGTGAATAAAGCTAATGGAATGTTGGCCTTCATTACAAGAGGAGTTGAGTATAAGAGCAAAGAGGTCCTTCTGGAGTTGTACAGGACCCTAGTGAGACCACACCTGGAGTATTGTGTGCAGTTTTGGTCTCCAAATTTGAGGAAGGACGTTCTTGCCATTGAGGGAGTGTAGCTTAGGTTCACTAGGTTAATTCCCAGAATGGTGGGGCTATCATATGTTGAAAGACTGGAGCGACTGGGCTTCTATACATTGGAATTTAGAAGGATGAGAGGGGATCTTATTGAAACATATAAGATTATTAAGGGATTGTACATGCTAGAGACAGGAAACATGTTCCCAATGTTGGGGGAGTCCAGAACCAGGGACCCCAGTTTAACAATAAGGGGTAGGCCATTTAAGGAAAAACTTTTTCACTCAGAGAGTTGTAAATCTGTGGAATGCTCTGCTTCAGAAAGCAGTGGAGGCCAATTCTCTGAATGCTTTCAAGAGAGAGTTAGATAGAGCTCTTAATGATAGCGGAGTCAGGGTGTATGGGGAGAAGGCAGGAACGGGGTACTGATTGTGGATGATCAGCCATGGTCACATTGAATGGGGAATTGGCTACTCCTGCACCTATTGTCTATCACTTATGACTTTATGATCACCAGTTAATGGCTCTTGTGAGTAGCCTAAATGTTTTCAAACCCACAGGAGTTGGAAATGCAAGTTGTCCCTTCACCACATTGTGCATTTCCCTGCTTGCCATTTTACCCCTTCCCCATCTCACATCCCACCCGATCACTCCACACTCCCAACCCCCTCCCTTTCTGGCATGATCCCAAAATAAAACCACCAGTGTGACAGATGGGTGTGGATTATATGTTGATGTGCACCACAGCACAGACTGGGCAGAGCCCACATGGATTTGGATTAAGATTCTGGAAATACAGAATACGGAATGCCTGGCAGCATTCGTGCTGAGAAACACAGTCAATTTTTCATGTTAATTACTATTCATCGGAGCCACATTAAGCAAAGAACAAGGGAATCTCTGGACACAAGAGACGGCAGATGCTGGAATCTTGAGCAGAACAGTGCTTCAGGATCGCAGCGTGTCAGGCAGCATCTGTGGAGGGAATAGACGGAGTCGAGTGTTTTATTGTCATATTTATGTCCCAGACAGAACCATGAAATTCTTACTCGCAGCAGCACTACAGAATATGTAAACTTAGTGTTATGTAAATAATATAATAAATTAGAAAAAAAGTTCCATGTACATGGTATGATGGTCCAATTCTATACTGCCATCGTTGAGTCCGTCCTCATCTTCTCCATCATGGTCTGGTTTGGCTCAAGCACGACATCCAGAGGCTGCAACAAATCGATCGATCAGCTGAGAAGGTTGTTGGGTGCAACCTTCCCCCCATTGACGAACTGTACACTGCAAGGGCCAGGAAGCGAGCGAGCAACATCATCTCTGACCTCTCTCACCCTGGCCACAAACTCTTTGAAGCACTTCCCTCTGGAAGGCGACTCCGGACTGTCAAAGCAGCCACAGCCAGACATAAAAACACCTTTTTTTCCGCGAGTAGAAGCTCTACTCAATAACCAAGTCTGTAGTCTCTTTTTGCTCTGGTTTATTTCACTCACACGTTTAAACCGTAATGTTGTATTCTTATTGTTTTAATATTTTATGACAATAGACAATAGACAATAGACAATAGACAATAGGTGCAGGAGTAGGCCATTCAGCCCTTCGAGCCAGCACCGCCATTCAATGCGATCATGGCTGATCACTCTCAATCAGTATGCTTTATTCTTAATTGTTTACTGCATGTTCGTGTTGTTACTTGCGAGCGGAGCACCAAGGCACATTCCTTGAATGTGTACATACTTGGCCAATATACTTATTCATTCATTCATTCATTCATGTTTCTGTAAGTACAGCATTCGGTAGTGAAACTAAAGGTCTGCAAATTTCCAGGTTATTTTCCTGTTTTTTATGTTATATTCTCATTGTTTCATATCCTGTATGTTAAGTAGTATAGATCATGGTGTATAGCCAAAATAATGATGAAGCAAAAATAAATGAATCTGTTTTTACAAAGAAAAATATCAGATATGAACCTGTGTTCTCTTGCCTTTTTTTGTGACGTTTTTCAAGCGGGATTTCATCAAATCCTTAGGCTAATTTATACCAGAAAGATTACATTAATTTTACAATTAAATAACTGTATAAGCCAAATTCTGATTATGCTTATGATTTTATTATTTATCACCTGATTAGATGGTTTTCTGATGCCCCAGGGTTTTGCAGCCCAACGTGAGTAGCAGTGTCCATTTGGTCACGTGTGAAATGTGTGAATTAAAAGCAGAGTAACCGTTTTTATATTTATTGTTTCTTTTTTAGTTTATATTTTGTGTTTAAGCTTTCCATTGAAATAATAATTAGAACCAGAATTTATTCCAGTTGTTCAAGGAAATGGCACCCGAGATTCCACTACCTCCTCAGCCCGCTTTGACCAGGTGGGGTACATGGCTCTCTGCTGTACTCTACTATGCTGCAATTTTGAAAAGATAAAAGAAATTATCAACTGTTTTGAAGAGGAAAAATCTGCTGCAGTCAGGATCGTCAGTGAAATCATGCAGAAAAAGTCCCTCCACCACAATCTTGTGTTTATTGCTTCCAATTTTGCAAACTTCCCACAAGCTACCACTTCCCTTGAGAAACGTGGCGAAACATTAGTGAACAACTTGCAGGTTTTCAACAAGGTAACTGACGATATTCGTAAAGTTCCTGGCGATGTAGGTACAGACATACAAGGTAAATGTGAGAGAGTGATTTTAGGTAACAAAGATCTTGAAGAAATACGAAAGTTCTCAAAGGTAGTTGTTATGCACAAGATATCGACATGAATATAGAGTCTGCAGCTTGTTTCGGGGATGCACCAGTGACCTCAGCTAGGGTAGAAAGATGTTTTTCACAACTGAAGCATATTCGGTCTGACAGACGGCTTTGTTTAACACCAGATAATTTGGAAAAAATGCTAGTAATTATGTGCAACCAGGCAACTTTGGGGTAGATCTTCTCATTTAAAAAACAGTTTAGCTTAAAGAGGAAAAAAAAGTTGAGTTAATGTAATTCTTTAAAAAAAAGTCCTTCAATAGTGCTCGACGCCCGCTTGGTCCGGGTCCCACATGGGGGTAGCAGCGCCCATTTGTTTTTAGAAGGGGGAGGTAGGGTGGGGAGGAGGGGGTGAGGGAGGGGGTGAGGGAGGGGGTGAGGGAGGGGGTGAGGGAGGGAGGGGGGGAGGGAAGGGGTGGGAGGAGGATGGGAGGGATAAGGGGAGTTGAGGGGGATGAAGTAGGTGAGTGGGGGGGAGGGGGAAGGCGGAGGGAGGGAGGGAGAGGGGGCGGGAGGAGGAGGGCAGGGAGAGGGGGGATAAGGGCAGTTGAGGGGGATGGAGTGGGTGAGGTGGGGAGGAGAGGGTGCTGCACCAATGCAGGAGTGGTTTGGGCCCAATGGGTCCACTTGGTCTAGTACATTACTAAAACTCTGTTTGTTGTTCTGAGGGATGTTATCCAGTGTGAGGGATG